>NC_136262.1:3396917-3416917 GCF_964187855.1 Myxine glutinosa | reverse complement strand
TTTTATGGCTGTGAGGTGTTTTTATTACGTGTTTTATGGCTGTGAGGTGTTTTTATTACGTGTTTTATGGTTGTGACGTGTTTTTAATTTTGTGGCTGTGAGGTGTTTTTATTACGTGTTTTATGGCTGTGAGGTGTTTTTATTACGTGTTTTATGGCTGTGAGGTGTTTTTAATTTCGTGGTGGTGAGGTGTTTTTATTACGTGTTTTATGGCTGTGAGGTGTTTTTAATTTCGTGGTGGTGAGGTGTTTTTATTACGTGTTTTATGGCTGTGAGGTGTTTTTATTACGTGTTTTATGGTTGTGACGTGTTTTTAATTTCGTGGCTGTGAGGTGTTTTTATTACGTGTTTTATTGCTGTGAGGTGTTTTAAATTACTTGGTGGTGAGGTGTTTTGAATTACTTGGTGGTGAGGTGTTTTGAATTACTTGGTGGTGAGGTGTTTTGAATTACTTGGTGGTGAGGTGTTTTGAATTACTTGGTGGTGAGGTGTTTTGAATTACTTGGTGGTGAGGTGTTTTGAATTACTTGGTGGTGAGGTATTTTGAATTACTTGGTGGTGAGGTATTTTGAATTACGTGGTGGTGAGATGTTTTGAATTACGTGGTGGTGAGATGTTTTGAATTACGTGGTGGTGAGGTGTTTTTATTACGTGTTTTATGGTTGTGACGTGTTTTTAATTTCGTGGTGGTGAGGTGTTTTTATTACGTGTTTTATGGCTGTGACGTGTTTTTAATTTCGTGGCTGTGAGGTGTTTTTATTACGTGTTTTATGGCTGTGAGGTGTTTTTATTACGTGTTTTATGGTTGTGACGTGTTTTTAATTTCGTGGTGGTGAGGTGTTTTTATTACGTGTTTTATGGTTGTGACGTGTTTTTAATTTCGTGGCTGTGAGGTGTTTTTATTACGTGTTTTATGGCTGTGAGGTGTTTTTATTACGTGTTTTATGGTTGTGACGTGTTTTTAATTTCGTGGTGGTGAGGTGTTTTTATTACGTGTTTTATGGCTGTGAGGTGTTTTTATTACGTGTTTTATGGTTGTGACGTGTTTTTAATTTCGTGGCTGTGAGGTGTTTTTATTACGTGTTTGATGGCTGTGAGGTGTTTTTAATTTCGTGGTGGTGAGGTGTTTTTATTACGTGTTTTATTGCTGTGAGGTGTTTTAAATTACTTGGTGGTGAGGTGTTTTGAATTACTTGGTGGTGAGGTGTTTTGAATTACTTGGTGGTGAGGTGTTTTGAATTACTTGGTGGTGAGGTATTTTGAATTACTTGGTGGTAAGGTATTTTGAATTACTTGGTGGTGAGGTGTTTTGAATTACTTGGTGGTGAGGTGTTTTGAATTACTTGGTGGTGAGGTGTTTTGAATTACTTGGTGGTGAGGTGTTTTGAATTACTTGGTGGTGAGGTGTTTTGAATTACTTGGTGGTAAGGTATTTTGAATTACGTGGTGGTGAGGTGTTTTGAATTACGTGGTGGTGAGGTGTAATCGTCCCAAACTTCCAGTCTGCACCTACCCCTCCCCTATGTATGTGCTGAGGGGTTCTTTCTTGAAAAAAAAACATTCAACCTAAATTGCCTATAAAAATGTAATATCACAAACACAACAAATACATTTGTGCAAAGTAATTGTTTGTATTATGATTGGTGAAAATCATGACAACACAGCAACTCAGGTACAGTCATTAGCCTCAGTTAAAATAAGCCCGTTCCTCAGTATCGACGCTTGGCTCGGCTCGCGCACACATACATACACACACACACACACATATATATATATATATATATATATATATATATATATATATATATATATATATATATATATATATATATATATATATATACAGACTTGGCATTTAATATGGAATTTATTTTTTTTCTTGACTTGGGTTTACTTTCTGAACTCGGTATATCAATCTGGTGAGTTTATTTTACGCTTCGGTGATTTCTTTGTCAAAAGAACCATGTCACTGATTGTCTGTCGCAGCAAAAAGTCAATAACAGGATTATATCGCAGGTGGCGTGACAAAATGTACGGACAGGTACATTTGACGATTGGCTTCACAATCGGGTATATAAGGGTTGTTGCGTTCTGTATTAGTGGAAAACAACTGCTGCACGTCTACAAAAGTTATTGCCGCTTCCCCTGGAGATGGTCCGTCAACTCGACAATGCTGTTTGTCATTTAGTGGTGGCTTTACGAAATTCCGGCATGAAACAGCGTGCTATTGCTTGGCAGTATGGCATCACTCAAGGTCAGGTGTCAAAGATCCTGAAACGAAATGCTCAGAGGGGTGCCCCTACTCCAATACCGAGGTCAGGACGTCCCCGCAGAACCACAAGGAGGGATGATCGCCAGCTGCACCGGTTAGTCCGCAATGACCGTACCAAGTCAGCTAATCGGCTTAGGCCTGAGTGGCAGCAACTGACAAATGTGCCTGTATCCAGAAGGCTGGTCAACCAACGACTGGTTCAAGCAGGCTATCGTGCCAGGCGTCCCCTGAGAAAGCCACGTCTGACCAGACAACACCGCCAGCGCCGATTGCAGTGGGCCAGAGAGCACCGTCAATGGCAGCCAGGACACTGGAATCACGTGATCTTCAGTGACAAGTCTAGATTTCTGGTCTATCGTCAATATGGCCACGTCCAAGTGCGCAGACAAGTGCATGAAGCCCACAACGAAGATTGTATAGTGCCAAGAGTCCAAGCTGGAGGTGGTGGGGTGACCGTTTGGGCTGCTTTTCATGCAGGGGGCAAAACTGACCTGGTTGTTCTGAATGGAAACCTGAACGAGTTCAAGCACAGGGCCATTCTGGAAGAAACATTGCTTCCATTTGTTCGTGCAGCCTTTCGAGGAAACTTTGTCTTCCAAGATGACAATGCACGGCCTCATCGTGCTCGCATGATCCAACACTTTCTTGCTGACCGTGGTGTAGAGCATATGGAGTGGCCTGCCATGTCCCCGGATATGAATCCGATAGAGAACCTTTGGGCAGAATTAACCCGTCAAATCGACAACTTGGACCAGCAGCCGACCTCTGTGCGTGAATTGCAGCAGGCTATTGCAACTGCATGGCAAGCGATTCCTGTCCAAACCTTGGCAAATCTCGTGAACAGCATGCCTCAACGTGTACGTGCTCTCCTGAATGCTCGTGGGGGTTACACGAAGTACTGAACTGTAATTTTACTGTCCGTAATCCCAGTCGTAATTTAACTTTTGTTTTTGTTAAAAAAAAATTTGGGCTAATGTGCAAAATAAAGAGATACTTCTGGAAAACGCACAGAAGTTTAACACAATACTGTCCGTGAATTGAGTTCGATATCAGTTTACATCACTTTCAAGGATCAATGTGTTTGCTTCGAAATGTCAAATGTTATTTTTGTTTCTTTTAAAGGTCACATTAACAAAATCTAGAATAATTTCAACATAATTCCAATGAACTTTTGGTTCTAAGTCATCTTGAAAAGTAAGTTCACCCCCACAAAAAAAATATTCCATATTAAATGCCACGTCTGTATATATATATATATTGTTACAGACGCGATTTTAGATGTTATTTTACCGAGCGGTTGGTATGACCGCGTCCGAACAGTTACTCCCCGATTAGAACCCGATTCCACCCGACGTTGACCAGATCGCACCGCAGATATTCAATCGGGAAACCTCTAAAGCGACCGAAAGAGAAGGAAAAGAGAAGAAGACAGAGTACGGAGGAAGAACAGATTTATTATACACACGCAAGCAAAAAGGAAGAGCGACCAAAATTATTTACAAGCAATGGATGGAAAAAGCAGTCACACAGTGCATCGTTAGCTTATTCTATTCAATTTACTTAACCCCAAGACAACGAGTAGGACAGACGACGTTCACACTTACACGGGGGATATTGCAGGCAGGTAGGGCTTGAGGTGGATTGCTGGAGAGGGAGGCGGGGTCAGAGGCAGCAGCTCTCAATTCCTCGCGGTTTTTGGCGGGAAAACCCTTCGTCACGTATCCGCTGCCGATGCTGTAGACGTCACGCGCTGGCTCGGGCACACCTGCTCCTCTCCTTCTGGTGGAGCCGTCTCCCTCCTTTCAGCGCGTCTCTCCAAAGCTGGTTTCCTTTCCGAGTACCTCTCCTCTTTGGCTTGGAGCGTTTCGCATCTCACCGCTCCTCTTGGTGTCGCCTCTTCGCTCATCTCCCAGGTCATCTGGTGAAGCAGTCCCTTCCCGTCGCTTTTATTACTCCGGGCGGAATCAAGCCGCCGGCTGCGAGGGCACGCCTACCGGGTCGCTCACCGCGGTGCTGATTGGCCAAGTGGGGTTGGCTCACTCCTCCCCTCTATGACGAGGTGGAGACAGGCCTTTCTTCTCCGAGATTAGCACATGGGCAATGGCGGCTTGCGGGATTGAACACCACTCGCCCCCTTTTGAAAGGAACTTTGGAGAGCGGAGATGATTGGGGAAATTGGAAGGGCCTTCGCTTATTTTGGTTGATACAATGCAAAGTCAATCTAGTGGGAAACACATATTTAACCTACATAGAATAAGGAAATACACTATTTAAAAAGATATATCGTGGCCTGCGTGTAAGTTTCATGGAATTAACTAGGAGGACGGCTGCGACCATTATTTACATTACCAGGGTGTTACCATACTTTTGTAACGTTCACATTGTAACGTTTTCACATTCGTTACACTTCCTCCAAAATTGTTACACTTCTCAAAAAACCGTTACACTTCTCAAATTCGTTACACTTCTCAAAACCGTTACACTGCACCCTCCTTTCTTCAGGCCCGTACTCGGGCCTACAAAACTTTAACTTAGTGTGACACATAGGTGTAATTCCCTCTACAATTAACCTGACCCTGAGTGTGACAATCTTAAAACACAAATAAGTATGTCCCCCTATTGCATTGCACCCTGTCTAACAGACTCAAGCCCACAGCTAACCGAATTACGGAATTATTCTCAAACTATACATTTACGGTGGGGAGCATTATTTACAATGACGTGATTTCTTATTTACAACGCAACCCAGGACCTGTGATTTTTCTTTTTTTTTTCTTTTTAGGGAACAAGAAAAAAGAAATTCCTGTTGGGAGGGAGGAGACAGCACGCATTGCATCGATGCACCAGTACCAATACCACCAAAGCACCCAAAAGCACCAAAAGCACCACAAAGCACCAAAAGCACCACAACGCACCAAAAGCACCACTCGGTGCACAGTCACCATGGTTCTTAATAAACACAACAAAACAACTGGTGGTGGTCTTCTCTTTCTCTGCTGGGCCGATGTTCTTCCCGACGTCTTCTGGCTTCATGCGGCCTACTTGGAAATATAAAAAGCACAACTTGTGTTCGTTTTTATTTAGGGCCTCAGGGGCCAACTAAGGGTGGTCCACCTGTTTGGCATAGGTGCCACCTTACCGAGGTCCGCAAGCAAGATTCCCTGGCCACTATGGCCGGTCTCCAACAGAGGTGCCCTGCCCCAGAACCTGGGGTCCATCAAGTGGTACTTGGCCGCAGAACAGCGGTCCATAAAGTGGTACATCAACGCAATGCATGCTGGTTCTGGGAATCTCGTGCGCACAATGGCCACCTCACGCACGCTCCCCTCGGCACCCAATGGCGCACAGGTCCTCAAGTGGGAGACAAAAGGGGGGAAGACAATTGAGCGAGGGGTAAGGTCACAAGGGTACACGTCAATAAGGCAATGCAAGGCGAAATGCGTACGGAGGGCGAAGTGAGAAAGCTCGTCCCTACCGTACGTCACCCCCCTGTCACCTACACTACCCTTGCCCTTACCCCATATGTACAAAATCTACACATTACCAATTCGTCACTACTGTCACGTCTTCCCCATATTTCCCCTATACCAAATTCGTCTCCACAATCCCTCGACTTCAAAATTTGCCATCACCAATTCATCATCAATCCTCATAAGGAGGGAGAGATGGAATTATGCACAATGTCACACCCACGTCATGATGCGTCTCACAATCCAAAACATTTGCATCAAAAATAATTAAACATGGCATGGTGCGGAGTACCTGTCACCTCAGGTGAGTGGATGCAGATGGTGCGAGGAGATCCTTCATCCTAACTATCCTCTAAATGATTTTAACACACTTTACACTACCTGGGGTCTCTCCCTGCCAATCCATTGGCCACTTACACTATGGGTTCTAAAAACCAATTCCCATTGCCCAAACTGTGGTGCTTCTCTATTTGGGGTCTCACTCCCCCGATTCATCTCCCGGTGCCTTCGCACAATTTCTGGGCTGCGACGTGTAGCTCTCCCAGCAGGTCTACCCACCTGCACACCTCCACCACTGCAGTTGCCACCCGAGCTTACCTAGCTCCTCACCCTAACCTAACTAACTGGGGAAGGCCCTCTCCTGGCTCTGTCACCCCTTGGTGCCCTCTGGCACTGGGCTACCCGGGTCCGTCCTCCGGATCCTCGGGCCCCATCCACAACTACCGGCTCCCAGAGCCCACCTGCGGCCTCACCTGGCAGACATCCTCACAGTGGTGGAGTGCCCAAACCAACTACACACACTAACAGGCTACATGCCCAGCCATTTCCACAACACTAATGCACCCATCCAAAGACCATTCTTTCACCCGCACCACAGATGCCAATATCCAACCACAATTTACCTGTACCCTCTACCTAACACTTACACTACCCGCCCCGGGTATCCGTGATGGGGGTCCACTCTTCCCCCATTCACACCTTCGCACCATCCACTCCACTCCACAATTTCTACCATACTCACTCCACGACCATCCATTCCAATACTCCAGATATTCCACACTACCATTTATTCCACACAGCCACATACACCTGTTGTTGCACACCTGTGCCCTCACACCTGGTGCCACCTGCACCCTCCTTTCTTCCTGGACCATTTGGTCAACACAATACACATCACCATCACTCACTCATACACTGCTCCACACACCTGTTCAGTTGCACACCTGTGCAATCACACCTGTTCAATCTTCAAACACACGGCATCATCTCAGCTAACTACTCCCCTCTGAAACTTGCGCTTCCCAGTCGTCCCTTTAAACTATTGCGCTCCCACGTCATTATCATCCACACTAATCTACCTGCGTCCCCACTACAGGTATCAGTCACTATCTAACCTTAACGTCACCTAATGTCATCTTCGCTAGATCCCTACACACGATATATCCTAACCCACCCGGGCTAGTTTTCACTGCCATACACCCCATAATCTAGTGCGCATTTGCCCCCCCTGTGAGGGATGGTGGATTTGCCATCCCACCACATCGGGGAGGTCCTATTAATTTCGCTCACCAAATCCAACAAATCAAAAATTTGTCAATCACTCTACCATCATCAAATTTTGCTTTTTCCTAATTTCGGGGCCAAAACACTATCCTCATCACTCGTCTACTTATTAGATCCTCTCGGTGCGCCAATTCACGTCTACAGCCCGGCTTCGTACAGCCGAGCAATGAATACGGGTTGTTTTGTGCCAGCGGCTGGATACGTCCCGCATTCGTGGCAGGGACGGGGGCTTACCCGGGCCGAGATCCCACGCACCACCTCGGCGTGGAGCCATCCAATGTCCCGATCTCGACCTGCCGGCACGTCTCAATAGAAAGTGGTCGCCATGACGACCCTTCCTATCGGGCTGCCCGCTCCGCCTAGTGGAGCCCGGACGCGGCCGTTCCAAGCGAGGCACAGCGTGGATCGCGTACGGCAGTTCTTTTGAAACCGCCGTGGTTCGGATCCCCGCTGGTCCTCGCGGCACGCGAAGCTGTCCGACGCGCACCGAGGGCCCGATTCGGCTATAAGTCGTTCTAACCTCTAACCCGGTTACCGTCGATGCTTCACCTGCATGCTTAAACGCATACGCTACCCCTTTCTTCCTCATACATCCAGCCGTTCCCATGCTCCTCGTACCTTTCCTTACACACCCAGGTACACTCATTCCACTCCCAGCCTTGGTCACACACCTGACCACCGAACACCTTGGCACACATTCGTCGCTCGCACACCTCACTAACACACCTCTTCGCGCCCCTTCCTCGGTCACCTCCTCTGTGACAATCACAGGTGTGCTCTTACTCGCACACCCAACCACGTGCCTCACGACCAACTCAAGTGTGCATTCCCACACACGCTCTACCATTCCAGGTGTGCATCCTTCCATTCCAGGTGTACATCCTCGCTCACCTGTCACAATCAACTCACGCTCCGTGTCACTCTCACTACTCTCACCACCACTCTTGACAACACACTCACCCTTACTCTCGACAGCGCACTCTTTCCCCATGCACCCGTCCGTTACACACCTTTCTCGCGCATCCTCTTGCGCACACTCTTTCGTTACTTCCTCCGTAACACTTACCACACCGCGCTTCCATGTACCCCCTCGCACACGCGCTACGACCGACTCACTCTTGACGGCACACTCACTCCTCGGCGTGCACTTTTTCCTCACACACCCCATGGTCGGACATTCTCGCACACCTCTTTTTTCGCACACCAGACCTGTCGCACACTTCACCAACGGCCTCTCACGAACACCCGGATCCAAACCAATCCCCAAGCCGACTGAAGCTTTCCTCACATCATATACATTGCCACCCACCTCCGTACCTCGTCTCCGCACCTCCTTTGCCACCTGCAAACTCTTTATTTGGTTAGTGAGCATCACATTATGAGTTGAGCACCGACCTTGCACATATTCCATCACCTCCTCCTGGATTTCTCTTTTAGTTTCTGTCCGTCCCTTCTTAATTTCACTCACCTCTTCTTCCACTTCCTCTAATTTTCGCTTCACCTCTTTTATTTCCCGGTGCGTCTCCTCAAGTTCGTCCTCTAAGGCTACCGTGACCGTCTCTATGTGCATCCTCACCTCTCGGTCCTTTGTCTCCATTATCTCTGTCACCTCGTCCACCCTCATTGTCAGTCCCTCACGTTCCATCTGACATTGCTTCTGTGTCGCTATTAATTCGTTTTTAATTTCTTTTTGTGTCGCCTTTCACCCTCCTAGTACCGCAGTGTTCTTTTGAACCTGCTCCACTAACTCCGTCTGTCCCTCTGTCAGCTGTTCCACCTCCTCCGTCAGATCTTCTATTCCCCGTTGTAACTTTGCCGTATTATTCCTCACCTCTTTCTCCATACGCTTCTCACCTCGCTTTACCTCCTCGCGTAGCCCCGAAACCCCCTCACTCACACCTCGTCGTATCTCCTCTTTCATCTCCTCCATCTCCTTTGTAGATGCCACCCTCATCTGTCCCAATTCATCCCTCTGAGCATCCAATTTGGTTTCTACCCCGATTTTTACCTCCTCTATCTGCTCTCCCATTTGTTTAATTTCTCGGGCGGATTGCTCCCCTATCTCCCGCAATTTGCCTTCCATCCTATTTTCTAACCCCATTAACCCATTTTTTACCCCCTCTAACTGATTCTCCTGGGCAGCCATTCTATTTTCCACCCCCGTTAACCCATTCTTTACCTCTTTTATCCCGTTGTCTAACCCCTCAAAATTATTGTCTAACTTCCCAAATTTCTTGTCTAATTCCCCGATTTGATTTCCTAGTCGCTCCCCCATTCTGTTTTCCATTTTCTCACTATCAGCCCTCCTTCTGTCTTCCATTTCCTCCATTTCCCTGGCTCTTTTTTCGTTGTCGCACTTCGACTGTGCCATGTATTCGCTAAACCGTGCCATGAACTGCTGCATGTCAAACGGCTGCATGTTAAAGCCCGCTGATACAGCGGGCTCGGCTACCGCGCGCTCGTGCGAGGCGCCTTTTTGCGCGCCTGAAACCTCGTGCGCGAGAGCGCTATTTTGTGCGTCTGATACACCCTCAACCACCTCATTGCTCTACTCCTCCCTTTCTTCCCCTAAGTCCTGGGTTACCCCTAACCCGTCTATCTCCCCCACCGACATCCGATCGCCTTGATTGTCCATGGCGCGATCTCAAAATTCGGGTTTTATAAAACAACAAAATTTCGGCAGCTCGTAATTTTGACCAAATTTTTTTTTTCTACACCTTTTAGAAATTTGGTTCGGGCTTCGAATCCCACTCCCAGACACCAATTGTTACTGTAATAACACAATTGGTGTTCCAAAATTTGGGCCTAACAAATTTAGTCCCAGGTCCGAATCCAACTCCTGACAACCAATTGTTACAGACGCGGTTTTAGATGTTATTTTACCGAGCGGTTGGTATGACCGCGTCCGAACAGTTACTCCCCGATTAGAACCCGATTCCACCCGACGTTGACCAGATCGCACCGCAGATATTCAATCGGGAAACCTCTAAAGCGACCGAAAGAGAAGGAAAAGAGAAGAAGACAGAGTACGGAGGAAGAACAGATTTATTATACACACACAAGCAAAAAGGAAGAGCGACCAAAATTATTTACAAGCAATGGATGGAAAAAGCAGTCACACAGTGCATCGTTAGCTTATTCTATTCAATTTACTTAACCCCAAGACAACGAGTAGGACAGACGACGTTCACACTTACACGGGGAATATTGCAGGCAGGTAGGGCTTGAGGTGGATTGCTGGAGAGGGAGGCGGGGTCGGAGGCAGCAGCTCTCAATTCCTCGCGGTTTTTGGCGGGAAAACCCTTCGTCGCGTATCCGCTGCCGATGCTGTAGACGTCACGCGCTGGCTCGGGCACACCTGCTCCTCTCCTTCTGGTGGAGCCGTCTCCCTCCTTTCAGCGCGTCTCTCCAAAGCTGGTTTCCTTTCCGAGTACCTCTCCTCTTTGGCTTGGAGCGTTTCGCATCTCACCGCTCCTCTTGGTGTCGCCTCTTCGCTCATCTCCCAGGTCATCTGGTGAAGCAGTCCCTTCCCGTCGCTTTTATTACTCCGGGCGGAATCAAGCCGCCGGCTGCGAGGGCACGCCTACCGGGTCGCTCACCGCGGTGCTGATTGGCCAAGTGGGGTTGGCTCACTCCTCCCCTCTATGACGAGGTGGAGACACGCTTTTCTTCTCCGAGATTAGCACATGGGCAATGGCGGCTTGCGGGATTGAACACCACTCGCCCCCTTTTGAAAGGAACTTTGGAGAGCGGAGATGATTGGGGAAATTGGAAGGGCCTTCGCTTATTTTGTTTGATACAATGCAAAGTCAATCTAGTGGGAAACACATATTTAACCTACATAGAATAAGGAAATACACTATTTAAAAAGATATATCGTGGCCTGCGTGTAAGTTTCATGGAATTAACTAGGAGGACGGCTGCGACCATTATTTACATTACCAGGGTGTTACCATACTTTTGTAACGTTCACATTGTAACGTTTTCACATTCGTTACACTTCCTCCAAAATTGTTACACTTCTCAAAAAACCGTTACACTTCTCAAAACCGTTACAATATATATATATATATATATATATATATATATATATATATATATATATATATATATATATATATATATATATATATATATATAGTTGCGGATTTGAGAATCCTGTTTGTAAATATCACCCTGTGTAAATGTAATGATCCTTGTAAATACCTCCGTTAATTGTAAAGGTCAAAGGTCGTCCCCTTAGTTAGTCCATCGCATGCACGTAGAAAATCATATACCCTTCTAAATAGTTATTTCCTTATTATGTGTTCCAGTTTAAGGCTCTGTTGCCCATTAATTGACACTGCATTGCACCGAATCGAATAAGATAGATCCCCTTGTTCAAATTCCCCCAAAACCTCCATTTCCAACTGCGTCATTGCCAATCGCATTGCCAACTACATTTGCCACCATTCCGGCGAGGACATCTCGGAGAAGAAGGTGGGAGGAGTCAGCCAAGCACCAGGAACAAGGCGTAGCTTTGCCAATGCCTCATCAAGGGTGCAGGATCGGTGAGCCCTCGCGACCAATCCAGGCCGAGGCGAGCTCACCGATGGGCGTTTCTAAAAGGCCGGCGGCTTGATCGCCACGCGCCTTATAAAAGGAAGTTGGGAGGGACTGTTAAGCAGATGAGTGAGGAGTCCACCGCAGCTGAATCCACCACAGCTGAGTCCACCGCAGCTGATTCCACCGCAGCTGAGTCCACAGCAGCTGAGTCCACCGCAGCTGAGTTGAGTTGAGAAGGAGTTGAGCTTTAACGGCAGTTCGACCCGCAGCCGCGAAGCAACACCGCCGTACGAACGAGATTGAGGAAGGTCGGCGGCTGCTCACCTCGAGCCTTGCCGTTGACACAAACCGGACCCGCACCCTTCCAGCCCTGTGGTCCCACCTCCTCATCCGTCCAGCCATCCACCTCCTGCCATTCCTGTCATCATCCCCGTGTAAGTCTGACTGTCGTCTGTTTGTCCGTGTTGTCCCCAAGACTGTCTGGATAAGTAGAATTGCACTGTGTCTTCTTCTTCTTCTGTAAATTACTTTCGTTTTCTTTCCTCTTCCTTGGTTTCTTTGGTTTTGTACAATAGTTAGTAATAAATTCCTGTTCTTCCTTACTCTGCCTTCATTCTTTCACATCCGTTCGTTTTAGAGTTTTCCATCATTGAACACCTGTGGCACGATTTGGCCAGCGTTAGGATCGGGTTTAGTACTGCTAATGGTTCGAGCCGCGGGCTGCTAGTCCGCTCGGCAAAATAACATCTTGCCCGTGGTCTCGAACGAGGTTGCCCCCCTGCTTTGTGGAGGGCTCGGCAGGGGCGTACGGGAATCCTTTGACCGATCGCCTCAGCCAATCCCACCCCACGGAGGAGCGGGGTGGCTTCAGGATCGGAGACGGCCAGTGCAAATAGAAGGGGGATTAACCCCTCCCCCCCCACCCCCCCGGTAAGGGGAGTGCTGTGCTCCGTTTCCGCAACAATTGGTGTCAGGAGCGAGATTCGGACCTGAAGTGCGCTTAGCGCACTCAAAATTACGAGCGCTCGAAATTTTATTTTAACATCCTAAATTTAAATCGTGCCATGGATAATCAAGGTGACCGGATGCCGGTGGGAGTAGAGTTAGAAGGGGTAGAAGCGACCCAGGACCCCAGGGAAATGTATATGGGGGAGAGAGAGGAGGAGAGCAAGGAGGATGTGGTTGCGGGGGTATCAGGCACACGAGATGGCGGCACCTCACATGAGGTGGGAGGCGCACAAAATGGCGCCCTCACGCACGAGGTGGCAGCAGCACCAAATAGCGCGGCACACATGACCGCAGCAGCGGCGCCGATGGACTGGGGTCTATTTATGGAACAAATAAGGGCCCTTATGGCCGAGTCGGGGGACAAATCAAGGACAGAGATGAGGGCCGATAAAATGAGCAATTGAGGATTGAGATGGGGGGCCAAATTGGAGCAATGAGGGACGAAGCAAGGGGTACTAGTGCCCAAATTGGGGACTTGGGCAATCAATCAGGGGATTGAGAGATGGGTTAAGTGATATGGGAAATCAAATCGGGGGGCTAGAAGCCAAATTTGAGGGTTTAGACAGTAAATTTGAGGGTTTAGACAATAAATTTGAGGGGTTAGACAACGGGATGAAGGGGGTGAAGAATGGGTTAACGGGGTTAGAAAACACCATGGAAGGCAAATTGAGGGAAATAGGGGAGCAATCCGCCCGGGAAATTAAACAGATGGGAGATCAGATAGAGGAGGTGAAAATCGGGTTGGAAACTAAATTGGATGCCCAGAGGAATGATTTGGAACAGATGAGGGCAGCATCTACCAAGGAGATGGGGGAAATTGGGGAGGAGATCAGACGAGGTGTGGGCGAATAGGTCGCGGGGGTATGCGAGGAGGTAAAGCGGGGTGAGGAGCGTATGGAGAAAGAGGTGAGAAATAGTACGGCTAGGTTACAGGGGGGCATAGAAGACCTGACACGGGGAGTAGAACAGCTGACGGTGGGACAAAAGGAATTAGGGGAGCAAGTGGAGAAGAACACTGCGGTAATCGGGGGGTTGAAGGCGACACAGAAGGAGATAAAAAAGGAACTCATAGCGACAAAGAGGGAATGTCAGATGGTACATGAGGTGGTGACAAAGAGGTTGGACGAGGTGACAGAGGCAATGGAGACGAAAGAACGGGAAGTAAGGACGCACATAGAAACGACCAAGGTGGCATTAGAGGACGAAATTGAGGGGGCGCACCGGGAAATAAAAGAGGTGAAACAAAAATTAGAGGAAGTGGAAGAGGGGGTGAGTGAAATTAAGAAGAGACGGAGGGAAACTAAGAGAGAGATAAAGGAGGAGGTGATGGAATTGGTGCAAGGTCTGTGCTCAAATCGTGATGGTGTGCTTACTAACCAAATAAAGAGTTTGCAGGTGGCGGAGGAGGAGCGAAGATGAGGTACCGAGGTGAGTGGCGATATACTCGGAAATGTATATGGTGTGAGGGGAGATTCAGTGGGCTTGGGTGTTGGTGTAGACCCGGGTGTTCATGAGAGACCAATGGTGAGGTGTATGACTGGTCAGAATTGTATGGAAAGAGGAGGTGTGCAAGGAGGTCCGACTATGGGGAATGCGGAAGGTATTTGTGAGCCAGCCTGTGCGGCGGTGATCGGGTGTGTGCAAGAATGCACCCCCATGAGTGGTACGGAGTATGTACCGGGAGAGAGTGCGACAGGTGCACGAGAAAGGTGTGGAACAGAGGGGTGTGTGAGGAAAAGGTGCGCGCCGAGGAGTGAGTGTGCTGTCAAGAGTGAGTTGGTCGTTGCGCGGGTGGGGGGGGGGGGCACATTGAAGCGCGTGATGGGGAGTGTTACAGGGGATGTAACGGAAGAGTGCACACCTGTGGTGAGTGTTACGGAGGGCGTAACAGGAGAGTGTGCGCAAGAGGATGCGCGAGAAAGGTGTGTAACAGAGGAGTGCATGATTACAGAGTGCGCTGTCGAAAGTAAGGGTGAATGCGTGACCGAGTGTGGTGGTGAGAGTAGAGAGAGTGACACGGAGCACGAGTTGGTTGTGGCAGGTGAGAGAGAATGTACACCTGGAATGAAAGGATGCACACCTGGAATGGTCGAGCGCGTGTGGGAATGCACACTTGATTTGGTAGTGAAGCACGTGATTGGGTGTGCAGGTGAGTGCCCACCCGTGGTTGTCACAGAGGATGTGACCAGCAACCCTCTGATGGTTAAACTGCCGAAATCTCGGCTTTCTGCTCACCTTCACTCTTTCATTCCTCTTTTCTCCCGCCTCTGGAACAAACTCCCACACTCCCTTCAATCCCACTCCTCCCTCCAGGTCTTTAAAACAGCTGTTCACCACCATCTCTTATCTTCCCCCATCCAAAACCTTGATCATTTCTACCCCCACTAATTCACCCCAGATCCACCTTGTTTGAAATTCCAACTTCTTTCCTGGAAGTCCTGGCAGTGTCCATATGTTTATACCTCTCCCACCCCCCCCCCCCTTCACATGCCTCCCCCCCAAAGCCCTCTCCCTCCCACAGATCTCTCGATGTCTCCATGTCTCTCGGTCCCTGCTCTCAAATGTTGTGTTTGTGTCCTGCCCCCTCTCTCCCCATCTTGTCTACCGCTCCCGATGTTATTTGTTTTATGTGTCTGTTTATCTTTCTGTGTGATTAATGTTCGCTCTTTCACGAGCCTCGATCTTGTATACAAAAAAAAAGAAAAAAAAAGGAGTGGGTGTGAAGAGGTGTGTTGATGAGGTGTGCAAACGATGAGTGTGTGCCAAGGTGTGCGGTGGTCAGGTGTGTGACGAAGTCTGTGAGCGTAATGAGTGTACCTGGGGGGTGTGTAAGAGAAGGTGCAATGACGGAGAGTATGGAGACACCTGGATGTGTGAATAAGGAACGGAACGCGTGGTGTGAGCATGCAAGTGAAGCATCGACGTTAAACGGAGCAGCGGTTAGATCGACTTTTAGCCGAAGCGAGCCCCCGGTTCGTGCCGGGCTTTGTGTGCAGCGGGAACCAGCGGGGATCGTAACCATGGCGGTTTCGAAAGAACCGCCGTGCGCGATCCACGCCGGGCCTCGCTCTGAACGGTCGTGTCCGTGCTCCGCTAAGCGGAGCGGGCGGCCCGGTTCGAGGACAGGTAGGAAGGGTCGACACGGCGACCCCTTGTGGTTGCGGCGCTCCGGCCGGCCGAGATTGGGGCATCGGACGGTTCCGTGCCGAGATGGTGCGTGGAATCTCGGCCTGAGTAAGCCTCCTTCCCTGCACCGAATGCCGGACGGACCCAACCGCCGGCAACGAACCACCCCCATTCATTGCTCGGCTTCGCGGAGCCGGACTTTTAGAATGAATTGACGCACCGAGAGGCTCAAGTGAGTAGACGTGTGAGGGTGATAGCAGTAGTGAATTTGATTGGCAAAATAAAATGATTGGCAGTGATTGGCAAATTTTGATTTGCAGGAAATTGGATGGGCAAAATTTATAGTGGGACATGCCCGATGTGGTGGGATGGCAACTCTGCCATCCCTCACAACCACGGGGCACATGAGCTATCGTTTTATGGGGTTTATGGCAGTGTAAGCTCGCCGAGTGAGGGTTTGGATAAAATGATAGGGATCTAGAGAAGATTGACCATAGGTAACTGGAGATTTAAGTAGCAACATTATACAGGTAGTGGGGACGTAGGTAGATTAGTTTGGATGATAACGACGTGGTATGTGCTTAGTATAAGGGGCGACTGGGAAGCGCAAGTTTCAGAAGGGAGTAGTCAGCTTAGATGATGCCGTATGTGTGAGAATCTTTGCCGGTGAGCATGTTGAGCAAATGAGGCAATGCTTGTGAATGGTGCCGTGTGAGTGTTGAAAGTGTATTCGGAAGTGTATTGTGAAAAGTGTGAGGTGATTGTGAGTTGTATTGAACGTGGAAGTGTATGGAGCAGTGTATGAGGAATAATTGTGATTGTGCATTGTATTGAATGAATGAAGAAACCTGGGAGGAAGGAGGATGCAGGAGGCACCAGGTGTGATTGCACAGGTGTGCAAGTGAACAGGTGTATGGAGCAGTGTATGAGTGAGTAATGGTGATTGTGTGTTGTGTTGACAGAATGGTCCTGGAGGAAGGAGGGTGCAGGAAGCACCAGGTGTAGGAGTGATTGCACAGTTGTGCCAATACAGGTGAGCATGGTTGAATGAAATGAATGGTATGGAATATATGGAGTATGGAATGGATGGTGTGGAGTGAGTATGGTGGAAACTGTGGAGTGGAGTGGATGGTGCGAAGGTGTGTATGGGAAGGATGGACCCCATCACGAATACCCGGGGAGGGTAGTTTAAGAGTTAGGTAGAGGGAGTAGGTAAATTGTGGTTGGATATTGGCATCTGTGGTGCGTAGTGGAAGAATGGTGTTTGGATGGGTGCATTAGTGACGTGGAAATGGCTGGGCGTGTGGCCCGTTAGTGTGTGTAGTTAAATGGGCACTCCGCCACTGTTAGGGTGTCGGCCAGGTGAGGCCGCAGGTGGGCTCTGGGAGCCGTTAGAGTTGTGGATGGGGCCCGAGGATCCAGAGGACGGACCCGGGTAGCCCAGTGCCAGAGAGGGCACCGAGTGGGGAGAGCGCCAGAGGGCCTTCCCCAGTTAGATAGGTTAGGGTAAGGAGCAGGTAAGCTCGGAGGCAACTGCAGTGGTGGAGGTGTGCAGGTGGGTAGACCTGCTGAGAGAGCCACACGACCCAGTCCTGAAATTGTGCAAAGGCACAGGGAGGTGAACCGGGGGAGTGAGACCCCAAATTGATGAAGCACCACAGTTTGATCAATGGGAATTTGGTTCTTAAAACCGCATAGAGTAAGATGGCCAATGGATTGGCAGCGAAAGACCCCGGGTAGTGTAAAGTGTATTAAAGTCATTTAGAGGATAGTTAGGATTAAGAATCTCCTCGCACCATCTACATCCACTCACCTGGGGTGACAGGACTCCACACCATGCCATGGTTTGTTGTTATTATTATTTTTGTGCAAATGTTTTGGATTGTGAGACGCATCATGACGTGGGTGTGACATTGTGCTGATGTTCCATCTCTCCCTCCTTATGAGGATTGATGATGAATTGGTGATGGCAAATTTAGACAATGAGATTGTGACGAATTTGGTATTAGGGGAAATATGGGGAGGACGAGACGGTAGCGACGGATTTGTAAATTGTAGTGTAATGTGTAGATTGTTGTAAATATGGGTAAGGGCAAGGGTGGAGTAGGTAACAGGGGGGAGGGGGGGTGACGTACGGTAGGGATGAGCTTTCTCACTTCGCTCTCCGTGCGCACCTTGTTCTGCATTACCTGTGTTGATGTGTACCCTTGCGCCCTTACCCCTCGCTAACCTGTCATCTCTGTCTTCCTTCCTCAACCGAGGACCGTGCTCTCTGGGCACTGAGGGGTAAGGGCGCAAGGGTACACATCAACACCACTTATGGACCACTTATGGACCACCAGTTTTGTGGCATGGCCCCTCTGCTGGGACCGGCCAGGTTGGCCAGAGGAAGATCTTGCTTGCGGACCTCGGTGAGGTGGCACCAAGTCCACAGGTGAATCACCCATAGTGTGGCCCCTGTGGGCCATAAATAAAAAAAGTGGACACGTTCTGTGCTTTTTATTATTATTGCAAATAGGCCCCCAGCAAGAAGAACATGAAGAAAGACAACATCAGGAAGAACAATGGCCAGCAGAGGGAGCCGAAGAACAAGACCACCAACAGGGTTTTTTTTTTTTTGAACTGTGGTGACTGTGCACTCCGGTGCGTTTTGGTGAGTGGTGCTTTGGTGATTATTGGTGCTGGTGCGTCGTTGCAGCGCAGGCTGTCTCCTCCCCTCCCACAGGATCTATTCTTTTTTTTGTTCCCAAAAGGAAAAATCACAGGTCCTGGGTTGCGTTTTGTAAATAGTCCAAGTAACGTCACTTGTAAATAATGCTCCCCACCGTACATGTTTCGTTTGAAAACCATTCCGCAATTCGGTTATCTTGCGGGCGTGAATCTGTTAGACAGGGAGCAATGCAGCAGAGGGACATACCTATTTGTGTTTTAAAACTGTCGCACTCAGGGTCAGGTTAATTGTAGAGGGAATTATACCTACGTGCCACACTAAGTTAAGTTTTATAGGCCCGGGACGTGCCTGGAGGATGAGGGTGCAGTGTTGCGGATTTGAGAATCCTGTTTGTAAATATCACCCTGTGTAAATGTAATGATCCTTGTAAATACCTCCGTTAATTGTAAAGGTCAAAGGTCGTCCCCTCAGTTAGTCCATCGCATGCACGTAGAAAATCATATACCCTTCTAAATAGTTATTTCCTTATTATGTGTTCCAGTTTAAGGCTCTGTTGCCCATTAATTGACACTGCATTGCACCGAATCGAATAAGATAGATCCCCTTGTTCAAATTCCCCCAAAACCTCCATTTCCAACTGCGTCATTGCCAATCGCATTGCCAACTACATTTGCCGCCATTAGCGCGAGGTCATCTCGGAGAAGAAGGTGGGAGGAGTCAGCCAAGCGCCAGGAACAAGGCGTGGCTTTGCCAACACCTCATCAAGGGGGCGGGATCGGTGAGCCCTCACGACCAATCCAGGCCGAGGCGAGCTCACCGATGGGCGTTTCTAAAAGGCCGGCGGCTTGATCGCCACGCGCCTTATAAAAGGAAGTTGGGAGGGACTGCTGAAGCAGATGAGTGAGGAGTCCACCGCAGCTGAATCCACCGCAGCTGAGTCCACCGCAGCTGAGTCCACCGTAGCTGAGTTGAGTTGAGAAGGAGTTGAGCTTTCACGGCAGTTCGACCCGCGGCTGCAAACCAATGCCGCCGTACGAACGAGATTGAGGAGGGTCGGCGGCTGCTCACCTCGAGCCTTGCCGTTGACACGAACCGGACCCGCACCCTTCCAGCCCTGTGGTGCCACCTCCTCATCCGTCCAGCCATCCACCTCCTGCCATTCCTGTCATCATCCCCGTGTAAGTCTGACTGTCGTCTGTTTGTCCGTGTTGTCCCTGGGAATAAGTAAGACTGTCTAGATAAGTAGAATTGCACTGTGTCTTCTTCTTCTTCTGTAAATTACTTTCGTTTTCTTTCCTCCTCCTTGGTTTCTTTGGTTTTGTACAATAGTTAGTAATAAATTCCT